>NW_024704743.1:84657523-84701371 GCF_018977255.1 Callorhinchus milii
TAAAAAAGACAACCATTTCTGCTCAGTATGTGCTAATATTTGCAGAATTGAATGATAATACTGTACAAAATTGGCTCCGTGGGAAGTATTGTGACCTGTCATTTGTAATGATAGTAATCTATTTAGTACAATAGCTGATAGGCTTGGTAAAAGGCATCGATGGACAGTACTGTATTTCTGTTTTTGTCACTTGCCTTTCTGGTAAATTAAAACCTGTTCGCTTGAGTTTGCAATACAGATAAGAGTGGCTTGCACATTTCTTTTTCTTTCATAACTATCAATTACTAAATATATAGTAAGAATGAAAGTTGGCATGTCAAATGGCTCTTGCTACATGAAGTTAATTTTAAATTGTAACAGAAGTTACATGGTTAGTACAATAATGTGGCTGGTGGGGGGGCAGGGGGTGGAATGTTAAGTTATTTTGAGTAATTAAATTATATTGCACTGTTCATGTACAGTAAAATTATGCTAGATCGTTCTGTTTACTGATGCTAAAAGAAATGCATGCTCCATATCAAAAAAAGGATTTCAGTCGATGCGAAAAGTAAAACCAGTTTTTAGGGACGTAACTTTTGAAAATTGCACCCTATAGATGCCTCGGATAAAGAATCTCCGCAGGTCAAACATGACCACAATTAGCAAAATCAGTCACTTTGGGTAGGAAGGGTAACATTGAAATTAATACCAACTGTTGTGAGTGTTCAGCCTTGTAAAAATAAGGCTGGTCTCTCTTTGTGGACATTGTCTGCTTGTCGGAAAGACTGTATTTGTTTCTGCATGTTGTTGCCCTGTAACATATGGCTCTTCAGTGTTATACCATTCAGTGTCATTTTCTTACAACTGAAAGAAAACAGCAGTAAAATGCTGCAGTGGTTGCTGTCCATCGTTGTCACCGATTTTACAGAAGCATTTTTGTACATTGTTAAAAAATATATTTTATCACTGTTTTAAAAGACAGGGTATATACAGTAAGGAATTGTGTGGATTTTGATGAAAAAATTTCGAATTTATACAGACCAAACAAATTAGGTAATTTTGATACATGATTTCTAAGGTAAATGCACAATTTGTAACAGTGATTGTTGGTCATTTTGGTCCAAAATTATTTACATTTATTTAAACAATTGGTGTGGTTTAACCATATAAATTACTGTAGTTCATCTGAAAAAAGCTAACGCATTGAAGAAAGCTGATTCACATAGGCCTGTTGTTGTCTTAAGCTGCCGATCACCAAACGGTCTTAGCAGCAATTGCTGGCAGTAATTCTCAAGCTATTTTGGTCTTTGCTAGTAATTCTTTACATTTAGAATACAAGGGGGAAGGTAATTTTTCATATTTAGCATTTTCTTAAAAGAAAAGTTCAGTAAACCTTTCCGAATACATTTAAAACCATTCTTACTGCAATTTTTTAAAAATAACCTTTTTTATAACCCCTTCCAAGTGGATGAAAAAGAATCAAAAGATGATTCAATATTAGTTTGTACAGTGAAAGAGAAGCATTTTATGCATACAAAGTAGCATTTATTTTAATTTTGTGGCCATCTGAAATTAAGTGTTTTTATAAATTTGTTTTCTGCCATTGTTTTATTGAAGTTTCTGATGAGCGCTGGTCTTATCAGACATTGACCAGTGTAGCCGCTGTTTGATCATATACAAGTTAATCATACTTTGATAGTATAGTACATCTGTTGGAACATTGAACTAACTATTTGTGCAGTGAACAGTTTATGTGGATGACAACATTGTCAAAACATTCACAAAAGGCGGAGTTTGGTTCTGAAAAGCAAGTTAAGGTATTTACTTTATGAAAATAAAATGATGTAATCTGGTAGTGTGGGAATGGGTGTTCAGTGTTTGTGCCCATTTGAACTTCTATTCTTGGAGGAAAATTCAGCTGGTGTGCATTTTTTTATTGCAGAAAACATTGTGCCGTTTTTTAAAGGAGTTAAGAGAGGAAGGGTTTGGTTTGATTATAGTTAGAATTTGTTCGTTTTATTCATGACTTAAAAAACTTGAGTTGCTTTGACCTTTTGTGCTTCCTTTCTTTATTAGCACTACATTGTTGTCCAATGTAACACATTAGTTTCCTTTGTTTGGCTTTAGTGAAAAGGTGGGATTGCATGGTGTGCCAACAAGCATCTTATGGGTTATCCCTGAGGGTGGGTAGTTAGAAGCGCTTTGACAGAGCTTGCTGATTTAACCTTTGCCTGCTTTGCCCTGCCAGAGGTGGCCACTAGATGTCAAGCTTATAATACAATTAGTACATCTGTGCTGTTGACCTTGGCGGCACGGCTTACCACTGTTCTATTAAGTGTTAACACTGAATTTGAGTGTTAAACAGAGATCCAAGTGAGTTTGTTACATGCCACAGCTTATCACATGCCCATCTAGATGAAGAGAAGTGTTTACGGTCTTTAAGTAAGGAAAAGCTTTTGCTAGGCCTTTTCAGACTAGTTGCTTTAACCCTCTTGAGTGCAAAAGATAGTTTAGGGTGGCGAAATTAACCCGATATAGTTAGAATTTTATTAATAAATAAATTGCAGAGTTAATGTAACAATCTTTAATATTCAGCTTTGTAGTCTGTTGTTCTGTTGGAATCGTGTTCAGCCTTCCGATTTGAAGCAGACTTGAATTCAATACAGTACTTTGTTGTAGCTGTCAAAAACTCTATTCCTCATTCTGCAATCCCAGAGAGTTTGCAATTCTTGCTGCCTTGGCNTTTTTCATTTTATTCTCCTCTGGTCCATGGAGTTATCTATCTGTAATATAAAACTGCGTGGCCTGGAAGTGACATCATGCATGTGGATTGTCCCGCAAAACACAATTGCTACTCAATATTGAGATTTTTGCTATGATAATAAAGAGAAAACACTTTAAAAGCTGTAAAATTAGGTCCGTGGTGTCTGATTCTCAGTATTCAGAAGCTGAATACGTATCTGTCTTAGATGTGCCAGTGCCCTGTCCATTACGTCACTGAGGTGGAACCTTCAGAATAACATTAATGTTTCCATGCTGCTGATTTGCATTGAATTTGCTGCCTTTTAGATGAGAACAGTGCAGAAGCGATTTCAAACCGCACAATCAGATCAGGTACAGATTCAATCTATATTTTACTGGTTATTCAGATTATAGTATTGAATGTTATTTTTCTCTTTTAATCCAATTTATCAAAATGTGCACGTGTAGTACTTATAGCATTCTGTATATTAAGTTGTTTTTCATAGATAATTTTGAAGAAAAGAGATTGAAAGAAGAAGTATGGCTTGATCTGCTTGATCTTTAGTTTCATACAATTTCAAAGCAACCACCTGGTGATTTCTGTTTGAAGAAGATTAAGATATTAATGTTAAAATGTTCCTGAAACGACTTTAGAAGAGGGTTGTTGAAACTTTTCGATTTGGTTCCGAATCCGTTTGCATATTCGTTGAGAAATTCATCAATTGTTTGACGACTGGTGGTCAACGGTGCATTAAGAAAAGGCTCTGGATTTTCTTCATTTTAGCCTCGCATTTGTTCTGTGTTCCTTAATCAACCATTTGGTTGAAACCTTAAGACCACCCACGAGGTTAGTCAACAAAACTTGTTAAAAATTCTCTTGCAGCACAACAATGTTGCAGATGTCAGTCTTAACTCGCCTCTCAGCATTTCCAGAGCATTGTTAACTTTACATTTATTTTTTATTCAGAAGAAAATTTGTTGAGCAGTGAGCTCAGGAGCAGGAAAATCTCTTAAGTGTTGTATATAGTATGCTTTCAACACATGTAAAATAATACATATATCAGGAAAGCTTCAAACTTTCCACATCTGCGTTAGTACACACAAAGACCTAATCGTTTGTCCGAGTAATGTTATGTTGTTATACTTAGAAAATTCAACTGTTTTAATAGAATACTACTACACGCTATACCACAGGTGGTTGCATGTTACAGATCCTGAGATTTGGGCCACTGAATAGATCACAATGAATGTGCCAGGTCAGATTTAGGTTTGGTATAGCGAGAGTGCCCTCCACTGTTCAACCTCTCGCTGGCAGCCTTTTGGGCTGCAAAGACCACGATGGAAGAATCTGCCATTCAATCTGGAATTTTTCCTGCATTGTTAAACTCTGTGGGAAATCCCTATTTATCTCCCCCTGTCTCACAGCTTGGGTTCTGTCTGTGGTGATTCATCCCTTTTATAGCATTCATACCCATCATAAAGAGTTAAAAACAATTAATTTATTCAACAGGCAAAGATTGCTTCATCACAAATTTCAGTAAAAACTGTACCACAGGAAAATGTTCCGATCTACTTCAGCTGCAAGTAACAGGCATTAGCTTCTTTCTATGCCCTATTTAAGTTGAGCAGTTGTTTACAGCTGGCTCCAGTCCTCTGGAAAACTTCAGTCTGTTTTTTGTAAAAATATAGCTCAAATGATGCATTTTTCCTATTTTTTATGGGCCTATAAATTTGAGGTCTGCTTTCTGTGGTGCTTCTGTCTCTTCTGTGATCAATATGCATCTGAAAAAGCCATCAAAGCCTTCCATTTTTATTTCCCCCGGCGTACTGTATTAGGATCCTTATGCTATCTGTTCAAAATGCAGTTTAAAAAGCTTTACACTCGGATTTCTTATAAGCAAGTTCCAGGCAAAGTTCTGAAATAAGCAAAGCTTTGCAATGTCTTAGCTTTTTCTTGACTAAATCAGTCAGTGTAGCTTGGAATTCTAGGCAACTGCTGTGCAGATGAGAGTGTTCACTGGAGTGCCAGAACTTTTGGCATTTCACTTATTTAATGACTATTGGTAAACAAGAGCTGAACAAACTAATCCTTCTTTTGCCTCCAAAAGACTTTGGCAGACGAACGAGAAAAAGAAGAGCTAGAAGTGTGCAACAACCTAGCCAGAGAAAAACAAAATTCACTTTTTTTAAATGCTATTATTGTTTTTAATTATGTTATCTTGCACAAGAAATGCCTTTGGAAGAATTCATGCTGAAGAGAATCTTTAATTCCAAAGACCACCCCAGTTCCTAATACAGCGGTCTTGCAGCTTTAACTCCTTCCCTGATCCAATAGTTACTATTAATATAATTGTAAGTACAGCAGGTACATTGTTATGTGTTATGTAAATGGCATACAAATCTATATTTAGATTAATTCCACTCAGGGTGCATTTTGTCAAAACCTATATATAGTGTGTACCACTGATGGAATTAAAATACAAGCAGTTACTACAGAACCGATTGCAAGAAATTCTGGGAAATATTTTGTATTGTATTGTTTCCTTTACAAAATAGCAGGGCTTGTTATTTTATTCTCAGTTTGTATATTAAGTGAAATTGAAAAATGGCAAAATTGACTTATATTGTTTCCTCTTAACTGAGCTAAAACCGTGCGAACTGATTGCCATTGAGACAAAGTAAATTCAGGAATTTGGATTGGCAAGTAATTTAGATCTTTTTTTAAAAAATAGAAGTTTTTAAAATTCAGTATAATTTTTTTACTCAATAGAATTCATCAAATTGTAATATGAATATATTAAGTAAGAACAATAAACATAAGGCAGGAATCTCATGGCTGTAATTTAACTGGGGGGGGTCCTGACAACATAAATCAAAAGATGGATCCTTAAGTGGTTAATGAATGTCAGTAGAACACAGCGATTGATTTACAACCTTTATTTTCTATCCTTGTTTTTTTTAAAATTGCATTAAACATAAAGACAAATTTTACAGCATGACTACGTTTTTCACTTACCAATATTGCAGGACCTGCTGCGTTTGTGTTGTCAGATTTTTATTTGCGTTGCTATCAGCTGTTTGACACAGCAGCGGTTCAAGGTGGCGTTGATTAAAATGTCATCAAAAAGATGTAATTACCTTATGTGATGTCTCAACAGCAAAAATAAAATGGTTACATGATTCATGACAAAGTATTGTAAATCCACGGGTTCTCCTGACCAATCATGAGGACCGGATCCAGTTGTCAAAAGACCCTCTCAATAAGCAGAGGTGCTCGGAAATTGTGTTATCAGCCAGAAATTGTTCATTTCAGTCTATACTAATTTTATAATGATTGGCCCACAAATATACAGTCAATTCACTTGACAGTCTATTCTGTGAAGCTCTTTGAGACGTCTAGAAGATGTGAAAAGCGCTATATCAAATGCAAGGATTATTATTATTATTACTTAAAGGCATTTTCCTCTGTGTTGAGAATACCTTTACTCCACTTTCTCCAATCTACCAGAATTGCACAACTAGTATCTTGGCGTTCTAGAGCTTAGGTGTGGAGGTAAGTATGCCTTATTACCATTATATAATTATGTTGTTAACTAGTGATAAATAAATGAGTGTAATGTGTCCAAAAACTGAGGGATTGTTGGGTTAATTTGAAGGAAGAGACAACAGGTTAGGTCCTTCAATAAACCTGCTATGCCCATTTTGCAAATGTAGGACACAGATTCCATTATTACTATTCGAACATAGTTTGAGCTATCGTTTGAGTCATTGCCATGTTTTTCCAGTTTTTCACAACTTTCAGAAATCACTGATTAGACTAGAACAGTATTGGAGAATTCTTTATCGCAACTGACAATGCTGAAGGGGGTGATTGGTTGGCGTGCCACTGTGTATTAGAGAGCCTTCTGTGAGAATCCTCAATCATTTTTGAACCTACAGCATTCAACTGACCAGAATGGTGTATTTTCAAATACTGCGATGAAACAATACATGTATTTGTATCTATCCATCTGGCTTTAATGCACTGGAAATACAATTTCCTTGCAATGAACTGTAGATTAGGTCTCCAGTGATACAGCCTCAATCACCTTTAATGCCTTTCTGTGAACATCATACTGAATTTCTGCCACTTTGCAACAGAAATGTGAAAGTGTTTGGGCGAAAAAAGTGTATCAAAAACAGTTGCATTAAAAATACGTTGCCAACACAAAACCTTTCTGTAACATCTCCAGCTTCACACAGCATCCAAATGGAGGAGCAGAGCTTCAGAAACTGTAAGATAGACACGGGTGATAAAATAACCCAAATTTTGAATTTATTTAAATAATATTGGTTAAAAGAAAGCAATTTCAAGGATGAAATCTTATTCCTGAGGTTCGGATCTTCATATGTTGTTTGAGCTTTACTCGTGTTCGGCTCATCTGAACCCTTACGTAAGGTTCTCATCTTTTAATTCACTCATTTCTATCTTTTGTCAACATTTGAAAGAATTCACAGTGAGACATTACCGTTTTATATCTCCTAGCACTGATTAGAGAATTCTATTGTGGGTCAGATGTATTTTAGAAAGGCTTAATATTTGTTTCTTAGCATCAGTTCCTACTGAGATTTCTTCCAGAAACCCTCCCCATGTTAGAACTGCAGGGGTAAATAATCACTCCTAGCCTTTGGCTCTTCAGGAAGGAAGCAGTTTATGGATTTTTAATGTGGTAAAAATTGCCATGACATCATTGAAGATTTAATTCAAAATAAGGTAATATAACATTTTGAAAAAAAGGACTATCAGTAGCAAGTGAAAAGGTGCCTTGTAGGGTAATTTATAGATAACAAACTACATAAGAAATGTTTCGGGGAAAACAAATCTCAAACTTGATTTGAAGTTTTCAGGTTGTTTTAGTAAGTTAAAATAAATTCTAACTAGTTGAAAGAAAAATAGATCCACCTTTTCTCTGTGTGGACCAAAGGCTTTAAGCTTTGCAACTGAGTATTTGAACTTATCTTTTTGAGTATTTTTGCATAATAGACAACTTTTTAAAATCTTGTACAGTACACATCCACTGCAGCTTGAGTTATGTACAGACTTATTGATCTGAGCTGAATATGATTCTGGTACTGGCAGGACATATTTCAGACTGTATCAGATTCATGCTCTATGCACGCTCTTGTGTTGTACAAAGGGGCAAGAGACCAGCAGTGGAATTTTAATCGGGCTGTTTACATGGCCTTGATTTGAGTCACCATGATTCACGAATACTATAAAATCAACAGCCTGACATGAACAATGTTTCCTACTATCTTTTATCCACAGAAGAATAAACAAATACTGTAGAACAGCGCCTTTCATGTTGGGAGGATTTCCCAAACCTCAAGAATAAAATATGCCACATGTCATGTGAAAAAAACAAATGTTAGAAGTTTTTTTTATCTGTATCATTTGAACAGTTGATACATTTTCCACCAGGAAAGTTTGTAAATCTATAGTTGCTTTTAAGTCTCTTTGCTACTAGGTTTGTAAGATTTTTCATACAATTAATTGAGTATATATGACCCAGAATTTAAGATCACCTCTGGCGACTGGAATTTTTGTTATTTACGTGTAGACATTATAGCAGTAATGCACAAGAAATAAAATGTGTAAACATTTTGTTGATTTGATTTTCTGGAAACAAATTCATTAGATCGACATGAGGAGCATTTATTTTGTTGGGGAAATGCAATGTTATTCGTTAGAGGCTGCTAACATGCCATTAACCGATCACTCTATGTTGGTACCTTTTACTATTTGTTCCAAATGTCATGTATCAGCAGTGGTGTAATGGACACTTGAAATTGGATCACATTGAAATATGAAAGTAATTTTCTTGCATAAATTGTATTTATTATTTGAATAAGCTGTGGATTGGTGGATAACAGCTGCCTAATTTATATACTTTCCAACCTTTGCGATGTTTTTTCTTTAAAATTTTAGATGCTTCTCTTCTTCCGTCTATTTCAAATCGACAAGTGTATTTTTGCTAATCTATCAGTCTTTATTTTCCCCTTCTGAAAAAGCATTGGTGTAATGAGGTAAAAGCACCAGTTAGTTCTATGTGCAAGAAATCAAGGTTGCAAAGAATTTATACATATAAATGCAGTCTGAAATGGCTTTATTCACAGAAAATATAGGGTTCCAAAAAATAGCTACGAATTCTATGCCCTTTGTGATATTTCAAAAGTGGCCCATTTAAAAAAATCATAACATTCAAAAATCAGATATTCTTAGTTTATTAAAGGTGGTCATTCAATGCCAACCTCATTTATCGACAACTTTTCTTTTACAAAAAAAAATCAAATATTTTTATGAAGATTTTTTTTGTTCTCCTCATTTCTCTAGTTTTCTCCCCTGAAACACGGAACACCATCACACTTCCTGCTCCAGCTGAAAGGCTGGCCGTGGATCTCTCCTCAACCACCGTGTACCTCACTGCTTGACTGGCCAGCAGGAAGCATGGTTTTGAGTGGGGTGAGTCAAACAAGGTCAGTTTTTCTCTCCCCCTGGCGGAACGCACCTTTCCTTCCAAATGGTGCTCCTTCCATCTGAGCTGGCTTAAGTAAGAAAACTGACTTAAGTAAGCAAGTTAAGCAAGAGGCAACCCTGGGATTCCGATCCCGTCCTCTTCCAGTTAAGAGTCACTGCACTCTGCTGGTTAAGTTACCTTGCTGCTGAAAAACAAGATTTTTTTCCCCCAGAGCTCAGAACTTTAGGGACATAGGATCGTAGAACCAGGAGTAGGCCATTCGGTACATCAAACCTACTGTGCCAATTCATTAGATTGTGGCAACTCTTTACATTTTTTATTTCATCACCCCTGTTCTTTCTCTGTGTCACTTACTATCAACACCTTTACATCCCAAGTATCTTATCTTATCTCCCTTTTAACCTTGAATAACAAAAAAAATCTTTATTGCATTATGTCCAAACATCATAAATGATTTCTTGTCCTCACTGGAGGGTAAAAGATTACTCCTTTTCCTAATAAGTTTTTTGTTGTTGTGTAGAAAACCATTTTTGGAACACATTAAATAATAAGACTGCATAGTAAGGTGGGTTGAAAAATATTCCTCACTTTCTCTGTAAAATATATTCAAAGGTTCTATATGGCAATAGTTCATACAGTCTAAACACAATGGGAATGAGTCAACAGTTCCTAGTTTCAGTGCAGCATGAAATTATATTCTGTGTCACACAGTGATGTTACAGAAGTATACGTGATAGAAATTTCTATGCTAGTTAGAGAGGGTTTAGTTTTACTGTTGAAAACCAAACAGAGGAACTTCTATCTTGTACCTCAGATGGATTGCTTAATCCTGTCACTGAGCGCAGATGGATTTTCTTCGATGTTGTCACCTCATTTGGGAGAACAAAATGTACTGAAACCTCTGCACAAAAATCCATCACATCATTGTTTTGCTCATCAGGAAAATGGTGCTGAAATGCAATATTATCCTTGGTAATTTCACAAGCTACACCACCGATATTATAAAGCTAAACTGTAAGGCTTGCATTGCTACTCATTTAATATATGTGTGTGATCATCCGACAGTGATAAGAAGGCACATAAATTAGATGGGAGTCCTCACAAAAATAAATCTTAAAAAAAGAAAAGTCACCAAAAAGAGTTTTCTAAACGTTTCATGATTGTCACAAGAATAAAGAGCATTTTGTTACATTTAGTTAAGGTTCATGGATTAACTTTCTTTGACAAAACTCTTATTAATGCTGTAATCTGTCTCAAGAACTAGGTATTTAACATGTTACACTGATTGCTTTTAATCAAGTATACAATAAGAAAAATAATGTTATGAAGTAAGATTCATTTTTACATACCACTGCAATATACAGTCTTGAAATGAAGGTTGCCATATATACTTTATTAGCTAAAAATGTGCAAACATTCAGCTTTTTCGCTCAAACCAGAGGGAGCTCCAACTTCAAAAACAGTATCTCTCTGTTGTTGATAATCAAAAACAATGTCATTGTCTTAATAGTGATTCATCATATTCAACATCTTCAAAGTATATTTACATAGAGTACTCGCGGAAAGAGTTCAAACAAATGTACACTCTGACTGAAAATAAAATTGGGACTGAAAGACCCTTCTTGTGTTTGCAAATAAAATGATAGAGAAGACTTGCGTGGAGAAGCATATAATGTAAGAGGATTTCAGTGGTCAACATAGTATCTCTTAACAACAGAGTGCAAGGCTCTCGGAATACTTGAGCTGTTTTCCTGCTTCAGTGACATTTGATCTGGGCGACACTTCATGGGAAGTACCACTATTTTTGATCTGGACCACTAGATGGAGCACTCTGCGGTAGTGCAGCAATCTATCTTTGGAAGAAAGTAGAGGAAAAAAACTGATATGATCATACTTTCCATAGGAACTACTTATTCGAATTGGTGACCGTAGAAGAGTTGTGGCCCAGGCATGTCTATGTTTGATGGCAGGTATCATACAGGAGAAAAACAGGGAGGGTTACAAAACAGGGAGGGATGCAAACTGGTTATTGTCATTGATGCAGCTTAAAATGAAGGAACTGTTCAGCTAATGGCAGTACATTACTGTACAGATCTGACCAGTATTAGGCATCAAATGTGTGTTAGAGTTATGCAAGACATTTAATAAAGAGGGCTTTCTTGTAAAGTAATATTGGTGTCTGCCAAGAAAGTAAATAGCATATTCATTAGGAAAACTTGGAGTGGAATAATTCCTATCTTAAAAAGAGGTTCCTGTATAATGTCACGGAAAGATGATGGATGTTGTAAAGCCATGTGAAGAGGTTTTAAGGAGAGCTATTTTGTGTCTTATGTAAAACGTGCACAGTACTTTTATTTATATATGTGCAACACTTTTTTTTGCACACTTTTTCCACATAAAGAAGAGTATTTATAAAATCTATGTCAAATTATTGAATATGCTGAAACAGCATACACTTTTGTTTTCTTTTGTGGAGGTTGGCTTTGAGTCCACTTTGGGGGAGAAAATTTCCAAGTCATACAGAGCAGAAGTCGACTGTAGCTAATTTGTCATTATTGTAAGTCTAGTAACACTTACCTGCAGTGACTTTTGTTACCAATCCACAGCAGCTGACAGCCCCAGTAACCCACCTGGCAGCTATCTTGCTACAGTGATTGTTGTGGGTTACTTACCTGTAGGAAGCTTAATCACAGCCAGTGCACAAAGATATCAGAAACAAATCCTCTATAAAATGCAATAAAATAGCACATTATCACATTGTTGCTCAAATGTCTGTTGGTTTTGACAGTGTTTGAGCAATCTATTTTAGTAAATTTATATAATGGACCAATTTACTTGCTGATCATTGCAAGATTAACCCCCATGAACACACACAGACACACACATATACAGCTTTGCAGTATTGTTCTTCAAATCAATTTGCCAGAAATTAATGTATGTTATTTTCTATGGTTATCTATCAGCTTTTTCCAAAGATCTTATATAAGTTAGTTCTGTGATGGAATATCACAAACATTTTGTAGGCGACAACATTGATTATATACATTTAGAGATTGGGAGAGTGGGCGTTGTTTAAATTTTTTGTGTACTTTACAAAGGTTAGTATGTATTGATAAAAATAGTTCATTTACTGTACAGTTGTTTCATTCTCTACCCTGAGCATTCATGCAAAGATTCAGGGTAGATGCTTCCTCCAATGATTTTAGAAAAGGGAACAAATTCTGCCCTTAGTTTTTATTAACTTCAGTGCAGCCTTGCCAGTGGCAGTGCAGTAATCTGAACCAGGCAGCACTTTTGTCTCTGAAGGTGCCTATCACCTCCTCCTCAGCTATTTTTTTTCATCCTAATAATGTAGGCAACAACATCTGGCACAGCAGGGTAAAGGCCTCCACCCAAGCCATCCTTGCTGACAGTTAAGTTTCTTTGCTGGTGATGAACTATCTATCAGCACGCCCCAAAAAAGCAGTTTCAATATTGCTGGTCTGTCTGGAGAATGACTGAACCACTAAAATTGGGCATTCAATGGAGCAGGGATTGCACCATTGAAGAGATCTGTTTAAATTCCTCAAAAGCATAATTTCTTATGTTCTTTTACATGTCTAACAACGGCTACCACAGCAGACGTTCAATAGCTCCACTATCAACTTTCAACTATTGCCATTCTACAACACACTATCTTTTCTGGCCTGAAGTTGAATTTTCACATCTCAAAAGCAACTTCCTGGACATTTGTTTTCTTCTTTAATTCAAAGTATTATGTTTCCCTCAACATCTCACAGCTCTTTATAAAGCCCAAGTTTATCGAAGACTTCAATAATTTCCCGTATATATGAATTCTACATAGAAAACAAGAAATGTTTTTTTCATGTGATAAATAATCATTACTTCACCTCTCGTGTCATTCCGTCTCAGTCCATATAGTCTTTCTGTCTCTCCCTCACAATGAAAACTGTGAACTGGAAACAACTGAGAATGCCAGTTATATAAGTTTGTAGTTGTTTCTATGTTGCTGCCAGGTACTTTAGTATCTGCCCAGCAAAGTCAACAAGATGGATTCCAGACACCTGTAATCTCAGGCTATCTGAGAATCAGATCTATTGGAAATAGTTCTTAAGTAGTTTGCAACAACAACTTGCATTTGCATAGAGCGCTTCACACAGGGTATAATACTGGAACACTTCATGTGGATGGTGTCGAGCGCTGAGCAAGGGAGGTAAAGTTGAAAAGGTAGGCTTTTAGGCCTGATTTGAAGACAGAAAAAGAGGGTGAGATGGAGATGTTGAGAGAGAGATCTAGAGATTGGGGTGGTGCTGAATACTCGGTCACGGATGGTGGGACAGGGCAAGTGTTACAAGCCCTGTTTTTCAAGTGGAGGGAGCAAGCAGGAGAGTGGAATAGGAGAAGATCACAGAGATGGGGAGCTGCTAGGGCATGAAAAGATATATAAGTGAGGTGAGGACCTTGAATCTGATCCATTAGAAGTCATTGGAACTTGGTGAGGACAGGGCTGATGGGCATGCAAAGTTTGAGAATACCGGCAGCAGAGTTGTGAACTCCTACAGAAAACAACATTACAATTTCTACATGTCACGTGGTATTATAATAGTCATATTTTCACTTGATTTACCACTTTCACACATTGAAAAAAATCACAAACCTTCACAAAATAAGTTAAGTTTGAAATGTCAAAAAGCCTTGACCTGCTTTTCATTGAGCGGATGGGGCTCCCTCACCGCTCTGTATACCAGTTTTAAACCAACTCCTAGTACTTATCTTCAAATATTCCGATCCTCTTGCTATGTCAAACAGGACTTCAAGAGGAAGAACACGGCCTATCTTCTCAGCAATAAGAAAAAGCTTTAAAACTGCATTTACCAAATATTAATGGCCATAAAGATAATTTCTACGTAAAATGGCAAAATAAATAATAGTTTACATTTATATGATGAGTTTCACATCAGGGGGTTGTCTAAAAGCATTTAGTATTGTTCGCTGGGTACCCGAGCTGGGGTGGAATCTGAAGCACTTGGGGAGGGTGATGACCGAGAGATGACTGAAAGCATGGTCAAAGAGTATGATAAAAAATATTGAGGTGAAATATGTCATTAATTGTATGCAAATAAGAAACAAATATATTGCTGCTTAATAAAATTCCATAGAAGCTATTGATTTCCAAACCTGCAGTGTATATGTAATCCTTACTCAGAGAGGGAAATAGATGTATAAATACATAACAAAACAATGGCTAGTTTCAGTGATCAGTGAGCCGTGTCTTTTTTGCCCCAAAGGACTTTTTCTGGGTATAGTTATCCTGTGGCACCTTCCTCAAGGGTCTATCATATGTGATCCTAGATGGCCAAGCTCATCTGATGTTCACACAGGTGCTTTTCAGCCGTCATTGGATCGTGATCAAGATGTTCAGTTTGGTAACCTATATCTTCTCTGCCAAGAAGATTAGGAGCAGCAATCCTGTATCAATTACCTATCCAACCATTGTGGTACCCCAAATGCTACCTGGCTGAGATCAGCTAAGAGAACAGGAATTAATTTTACCTCAAATTGTCATTGATGTATCGTGTCCTTGGTTAATTTTTTGATTTCGGTTTTTGTTGAAGATTTTTACTCCAGCAAAAGGTCACAGCCTTTTTTTTGCTAATGCGCTTCAGTGCCCAATGAACCTTGTACCTCAACTGCCAAGAGGACAGGCAGGCAGTTTGTTTTCAGACTTCTGGCAATCCTTACTTTGCTAGCTGGTGGGAAGAACACCACTATTTGAGTTCCCCTCCCTCTCCGCAGCAACCTCTGCTCAACCAGAAAGAGTAGATTGGCGATCAAACGTTCCATCTGTGACACTGTGTTGTGCTTTAATGAACACAGCCTTACAATACATTTTACAATTATATAGTGGCTTTCACGTCAGGAGGACATCTCAAAGCTCCTGGTTCATTTCTGACTGAAAAAATCTGGGAAAAACACAAAACGTTTTTTTTGTTATTTCCAGATTGTGGTTTTCACCATGTCAAATGATCACAGGCAATTACGGACACAGAGAAGTTGTATGGTCAATAATGTACAAAATGGGAAATGACAGCAACTGAATAATAATAGCCTGTGCATTGCAGTCTGATGTAAGCATAATGAGGCTCGGAAATTCCACTGTGAATAGAACTGGTACTTTAGGTTGATTCATCTTTCTTGCAAAACTACTTATTTGATCAGGTGCAAATTAGAACTCTGTTCATTAAACATGCTTGTTGTTTGGCACATGATGGTAGCACTCGTCCGGGGAAGTGGCTGCCTACAACAGTAATTAAACATGTGTAACCAATTAGTGGGTTTTCTGTCACAGAACTAGCATGCAATTTGCTGAGCCTTTTCTGGAGCATAGATAAAAGGAGGTGTCTGAGTATACTCTCATAAAAATTACAGGTATTGAGCTGTCTGTTTCATTATTTGCCGAACAGCTAAATCTTTAAAGACATTCTTTTAGTACTTGTATGTGTATTCTTTGAGAGAAAAGTCACAACTATAAACAGAGTGCAGTACATATGTGCAATAGCTCAGTTGGACTACACAGGGAAATATGTTTGCTGTATAAAATAATTCTATTTCCCTTAGTCACAGCAGTGAAAGAGCCTGCATGCAGTTTTATATGATGCAAAAAAAAAAGTTGTGTTACATACTGTGTTCCTCAACTCGAACCTTCAATAGGTTGGAGCATTATTAATAACTATTAGTAATTATGACACAGCCTTTTTTCTTTTCACTGGCAGCACAGGAAATAATTTAGCTAAATCTTACTGAGTTCTAAGAGGTACTGTAACCTAGTTAATGCTTCAGGGGATATTGTTCTTCAGATTTCTGAAGGAGCTAAAGACATGGTCATTGATTTAAGACATTATATAGACTAGCATTAAATCTATAGTGTCTTGATGTTGTATAAAGATAATAAATCTGGTCAGTCGAAAACCACATTTGAGTAACAGAGGGCCAGTTTGTCCTGTCAGGTACTGATTTGAACCTGAAAGGTTACAGATTAGTTTAGTGATGTCAAGTGAACTGGCAAAGGCATCTCTAATTTTGCTGGAAATGAGGAAGCCTGATGGTAAAGGAGAATCCTAATGAGTCCATCAAAGGCTTGATTTGTATCCAACAGACAAGGCAGCTGTGAATGGTATGAAAATATTGGAAATCAATAGCTTCTATGGAATTTCATTAAGCAGCAGTATCCACAATTGATAGGACCTCATAATTTGATGGATTGTGCAAAGAAAATGATTAGCTAGGTAGAAAGAGTGATAGAATACACACAGAGGGACCTGAGATGTGTTGAAGTGGGGTAATTTGTACAAAATAAAAAATATTGATTTTAGTTATGTGCAAAAACTTAAAATTGGAAGGAGGGATAATCTTGCAAGTCATTGCTTGATGCGTCCTTTTGATTTCCTAGCAGCCCCAGGGGAAGGACCGGATGATGGTGATAGTGGGAATGAAAGCAGAAGTGGAAGTGAGGAAACCCACATCTGTGAGAAATGCTGTGCAGAATTCTTCAAGTGGCCTGACTTCCTGGAGCATCAGAAGAATTGCACTAAGAATCCACTAGTCTTAATTGTAAATGACGAAGAAGCAGCACCTTTGGAAGAATTCCCAGAAGCATCTCCTGCCAGCTGCCCAAGTGATCAAGTCGAGAGTGAGGCTGCTGAGGATAGTGCTCAGTTAGAGGGAAATGACAGCTCTGAGGTAAAGAGTGCAGAGCAAGACGAGCCTATGGAGGTAGATGCCACCACTGACAAAGGTTACCAGAATCAAGGTACCTCCAGCACTGCTACTTCGCTACCTCACATTCCTGAAGCATCTTCCATGACCAATTATACCATGCCAAACACTAATGTGACTTTAGAGACTTTGCAAAGCACTAAAGTGGCCGTGGCACAGTTCTCCCAGGACACAAGATCAAACTGTCCTAATTCAAACAGTGCGGTGTCCACAATGGCCATCCCTATGATTCTGGAGCAGTTGATGGCTCTGCAACAGCAGCAGCTCCACCAACTACAACTAATTGAACAAATCCGCAACCAAGTAGCATTGATGAACCCACAAACAATACACCCTTTAAATTCATCAGTACCAACACAAGGTGCTTCAGTGGCTGCTCCTAGCCAGCATGTTTCATTCAGTGATCATTCTTCTCACCAGTTGTCAACAGCTGCTTCAGCATCAGGAACAGGACAGGCATCCAGTATCCATTCTTCTTCTGCCTTTGACAGCTCACAACAAGTTGCACAGCCTGCCTCTGGGGCTAGCACTCCAGGTTTGCCCGGTAGTGTATCTCCCCGATTGGAATCAACCTTGCCCTCATCCGCTGGTGGAATTTCATCTTCTTTGACTCCAAATTCTGGTTCAAATACAAGTAATACTTTGCCTCAGTTACAGAGTTCAGCTTTATCACTTGGACACGGAAGCCTTCTCAGTCCCCTTCCAGCCTGTCTATTCCACTGCTACCTCAAAATTCAACAAGTAGTGTGATCTTCCCAAACCCGCTGGTCAGCATTGCAGCAACTGCCAATGCTCTAGATCCATTGGCTGCTCTTATGAAACATCGCAAAGGAAAACCACCCAATGTATCTGTGTTTGACCCCAAAATAAGTTCAGAAGATCCATTCTTCAAGCATAAATGCAGATTTTGTGCAAAGGTGTTTGGAAGTGATAGTGCATTACAGATCCACCTCCGTTCCCACACTGGAGAGAGGCCCTTCAAGTGTAATATTTGTGGGAATCGTTTTTCCACTAAGGGTAATCTTAAAGTTCATTTCCAGAGGCATAAAGAAAAGTATCCTCACATTCAAATGAATCCATATCCAGTCCCTGAATATCTTGATAACGTACCCACCAGCACTGGAATTCCATATGGGATGTCCTTACCACCAGAAAAACCAGTGACTACATGGTTGGACACCAAGCCTGTGCTGTCGACCTTGCCAACGTCAGTTGGATTACAGTTGCCTCCAACTCTATCAAGCATTTCCAGTCTTGGTGAATCGCCAAGTGTGACCCCTTTAAATAGGTCTCCCCAAAGGCCATCTCCTCCATCAAGTGAATGTGCTTCTTTGTCACCAAGCATGACCAAGACTGATTCCAACATTCCACTCACTGCAGAATCTCCACAGTCAATTAATGGTGGCAGTGTAGTTTCAAAAGTTCAAGTTTTAAGTGCACCCACTTCAAGTTTAAAACCAGTAGAAAGCAGTGCACCTGGGTCCTCAGCTCCTAGTTCCACTACATCGTCTGCTACAGCAGACAATGGAGTAAACAATATAGCTTCAACCCTTACAAGCCCTCTACTTCCAATAATATCCGAACACTTTCAAGCAAAATTTCCCTTTGGTGGTCTGTTAGACTCTATGCAAACATCTGAGACCTCAAAACTACAACAGTTGGTGGAGAACATTGATAAAAAGATGACCGATCCAAACCAATGCGTGATCTGTCACCGTGTACTGAGTTGTCAGAGTGCTCTGAAAATGCATTACCGAACACACACAGGTGAAAGGCCTTTTAAATGCAAAATCTGCGGACGAGCCTTCACCACAAAAGGCAACTTAAAGACACATTTTGGAGTTCATCGAGCAAAACCGCCTCTTCGAGTACAGCATTCCTGTCCCATCTGCCAGAAGAAATTTACAAATGCTGTAGTTTTACAACAGCATATCCGCATGCACATGGGAGGGCAAATCCCGAATACGCCTTTACCAGAGGGCTTCCCAGATAATATGGACACAGACCTTAGCTGTGATGACAATAATGCTGAGACAATGAGCAACTATCTTGATGATGACATGATGGATGAAAATTCAATGGAAGAGGAGGCAGAGTTAAACATTACCACATCTGAGTCTTCAAAGCCATTGTACTGCTACTCCCATTCATCACCAACTTCATCTCCTTCAGTGATTTCCAGCATTGCTGCACTGGAGAATCAGATGAAAATGATAGACTCTTCTTTAAGTGCTCAGCAGCGATCTTGTCTCAAATCTGTTGAAAATGGATCCATGGAAAGTGATCGTTTAACAAATGATTCCTCCTCAGCTGTGGGTGATTTGGAAAGTCAAAGTGCAGGTAGCCCTGCAATATCAGAGAGTTGTTCTTCAATGCAGGCTTTGTCACCCGTGCATAGCAATGCTGAGAGTCAAAGATCCAAGTCACCAGGCTTTGTCAATCAAGAAGAACCACATGAAGCATCAGTGAAATCAGAAAAAGCAGAAAGTCCACCATCTCTTCGGGAGAATGGAGGTGCACTAGATCTGACAGCCAACAACCTGGGGCGACCGATCATCAAAGAAGAGGCTTTTAGTATGCTGTTCCCCAACCAAGAATGTGGTAAGTTGAAAAGTACCGTTTGTAATATCTGTGGCAAACCTTTTGCTTGTAAAAGTGCATTGGAAATTCACTACCGCAGCCATACTAAAGAGCGTCCATTTCTTTGCACAATCTGCAATCGTGGTTGCTCCACTATGGGTAATTTAAAACAGCACTTACTGACTCACAAGATGAAAGAACTTCCTTCTCAGTTATTTGAACCCAACTCCACTCTAGGTCCCACCCAAAGTACTCCTAGCCTGATCACCACCACCGCACTCACCGTGGTCAAAATGGAAGTCAATGGTCACAGCAAGTCGATCTCCCTAGGTGATGGTACGCAGGTTCCAGTTGGTATACAGGCTTCAGCTGCACCACAGACAGCCATGAGTCCAGGTATGACACCCATTCTGGCGCCGCCACCTCGTCGAACACCCAAGCAGCATAACTGTCCATCCTGTGGGAAGGCCTTTTCTTCTGCAAGTGCTCTACAGATCCATGAGCGCACCCACTCTGGTGAAAAGCCCTTTGGCTGCACAATCTGTGGCAGAGCTTTTACAACAAAAGGGAATCTTAAGGTAAGAGTCTTTTAATGTATAAATTTGTGAGAAGAATTTGTAGGCTGCTGCTTTTTTATCCCTTACCCAGTGAAGCCAATCTAATCAGGATGATTAGCACAGCAAATTTAGTGCCTGGTGCTTTGGAAAACAGATCAATTCACACATAGCATTTATATTCATGTTAACTTTTAAATATAAGCTTAGTGCCACACAACATTTTTTATTTCCCTTCCGCACACAGTTCCCTGACTAAGAAATTGGCCAGATGATTTGCTCCTGGCTCTCTTGTCTGGTGAAGTACTTCACGAAAAAAAAAACTGTTTGGAATTAATTACCTTTATCCAAACTGGATAATAGTTTGGGAGGTCTATCATGGAAAAAGTGATCAAATATACATTTAAATGCCAATTGAGTTGCTGTAGCAAATATCATTTTAAGCCTCAAGAAAAAAGATTTAACCATTTAAAAACTGAAACACACTTAGAACTTTTGGGATTCACTCCCTTCCTTGCCTCCCTCCACTTATGTGTGTGCAGTGCTTGTCAGGTTAAACCAAGGCTACTATAAACCAGAGGTATATTCCAAAGGATCTAGAAAATGGTCTCCCACACATACAGTAAGTAGGTAATGCCCCCTTATCAGTTTCTAAAGAAATGGGGGAGGGTAATTCTCCTCTGTTTGCTCTGTGTAGTGAATTTACTTCAGTGAGCTAGCACTCTTCTCTGCTTAATAGGTTTGCGATATATTTAAGAAAGTTAAAATTATATTAGGGGCTCCCCCATAGCTCAGGAAGTTTATCTAGTAAGCATCCGAGCTATGCAGACCAGGAAAGTCCCTGGTTTAGGCCCCCAGTTTGTACTGAGTTACCTGATCTTAAAAATTTGAGAGCTACAATATATGCCTCAGCGTCTCAAGTTAGGAAGATAAAAACAGCTAGGGTGCCTGCATCTAATCATTATCTATGAACTCCTGCTGGAGGTTCACGTATATAAACCTATCTGCCTTTATTTGATTCTCCTTGATACAATACAATACAAATTTACATTGACATAGTGCCTTTCATGTCGGGAGGATGTCTCGAGGTTTGACAATTCTGGCTTAGCACCAGTACCATTACCATTACTTCCCAAGTTTCTATTTATCTCCCTTTTAAACATCTATATTGTCTTCTGGGGCAGTGCATTCCACATTTTCACACGCCCCCTGTACGATGAGATGTTTTCTGATGTCAGCGGATGGCTGATACCAGTAGAACGAACCACACTTCCAATAGCAGGAAATAACGTAGTAAAAAACCTTCAGATAAAATTGAAGACAAATGTTCAAAACAATTTAATGAGAAAGAAAGAAGTTGCATTTTTACAGTACCTTATATGTCAAAATGTCCCAAGGCACTTTACAGTAATAATTGTCAAGTGTAGTGACTTTTTAATCGGTAGTTGCTTATAAATTATTAGTTATTATTAATGCAGAGAATCAAGTTTGCAAAACATAGTGCACAATGAAGTATAGCAGATAGCTCACATCAACAAATGTGCTACATGGAGAACAAGGAAGGAGAGTAACCCCCAAGGATATTGAAAAGGCATCATATCATAGCAATGATTGGAGGTAATTTGCTATAAAGTGCGTTGGCTCAATAGGATAAATGTTGCATGTTTTGCATGTTGCTCCCAGAAAAGATGGAATGGGTGCCCTGTGTGTTTTGTCATGGAGCAAATGACAACCCTGTGTTCTGCAGTTTTTCAGGCCATTCCTTTCAAAAGTGTCTCCTATCCAGGGAACATCATGCACACAATGGGAAATGCATCATTTCAACATTTGAAGCAGGTCATAATATATGTAGTTGGTGGGCATTTTTAACTGATCAAATCCATGAAAGAACCACACATATGACCATACTGCAATTGTGTGTGTATCCTTAGCTAACAACCCCATTCCATATATTTTCTGATCAATGAATATACTGTTTTGAAAATGCACTTAATAAGATTGAATACAAAATAACTTTTTTTGCTTCCACAATATGCAATTAAAAGTGTCACATAACAATGCAATGGACAAACTAAATTCCTGAATGTATATTGACTTATTTTTTCAACAAAACTTGTGTGCTTTTTAAATTGATTTTTTTTCCTTTAACAAATAAATAATAGACCTGTGAAATTGAAACTGAAATGTTTAATATGTTATAGGATTGCATTTAACACTTTTTTCTTCTCAGATGTAATAACCAAAATAGTTTAAAATGTATTTGCAATTTTCTTTGTTGCAAATACTTTGTTTCAAACCATTTTCACATTAGTAAAATGGTAGACCCAATTTGCTAAGATTTGATAATCCTTGCGTCCTTGCAAGTTAGATTTTGAACATCCATGTTAATTTAATAAAGCTTCTTGGGTTTTTTTTGTTATGCAAAACATTCCATTTGTATCCTGGGTTATCAAGCACATATTTAAAATCAGCGACTGTTTAATTTTAAAGGACTACCATATAATAGTATTCAGACCATTTTTTATCCCTGTTTCCCTGCTTTCCTCCATTGTTTTTGCCATGGCCACATTCAAAGTCAGATGATAAGGAGTACACTTTTTTGAGGTAGGATCATAATCAGAAACACTTGAAAATTAGATGGTGAGTCATTGTTTTGAAATAATTCAAAATTGAAGTACATAAGTCACCTTGCTATATATGGTAAACTTTTTGGAGGTCTAACGACTGGTGGAAGAGGACAAATGAAGAGAGGGGAAATTTACAGGAAATCAGATGGGCGTCCATGATGCTGTTTTGTTTTCACAACGTGGCAAACGTAGCTGAGCTTAAGTACACGTTCAACTCTTAATTTTGATATTTTTAAACAAGTTAGCAGTGTGGAATTTTCCAACCAAAGTTTGCTGTTACCCAAAATAGCTTGAGTTGGGAACTTTGACTTTCCACTTACTACTTGATCCAAATTTTGATTATATCATGGCAAATTACTCAAAATGACAGAGCACTTAAGTAGAATAACCTTTAACACAAGGTTCATTTATGTATTTTTTTACACTCATTTTTTTTAGATTTTTAACAGTCATTTTATTGAAGAACATTGTAACTTTATCTTTATATTATTGAAGCCAAGTGGCACATTGATTCATTTATAATTTATGAATGATCTGTAAACCTATTCTGCCACTTTAATTATGAGTATGATTCACTTATACTTATCATGTAGTATATAGAACAAAACTCAGAAAGATCCAAGTTCACATTCAATCATTGGGGATGCATTTCATAAATGACTGTTACCAGATGCCTTGAGAAAGTGAAATAAGTAAATAGTTGAAACAAACTCTTTAATAAAATAATCTGAAGGTAATTTTTTATAGCTTATTAGTGAAGAATATTTAAACAGCAAATATTTTTCCCTGCTTCTTTCCTGAATGTTTTGAGTCATAATGGAATAGAGTTCCAGAGATCCATTTCCGATCACATGCAGACATTAGTCATCTGTGAGCCATTTGATGGGAGGATCACAGCCAAGCACAATTCTCACCTGACATTCATTAACTTTCCAGCAAGAATCATGGGATAGAGAGCATGAACTATGGGCAATTTGTACCCTTTTTTAGGAGTGGGTTGTAATATCTCCCATTGTTTGCTGCTATTCAGATCAGCTAAGCTAACTTTGCACAGACTAGGGATCAAATTTGGGACTTTCGCAGCCTGCATGTCTTAGGAGTACAGTTTACAGTAAATTTACTACGAGGGAGTCTCCCTGTTTTCCTACCACGAACTGGCTCCTCCGCCCATCCTCTCCTCCAACTGCAAGGAGATGCTGGACTTCATCGAGGCCAAAATTGAGGGGTTTCACTCAGCCTCCTCTGCCTTCCAACTGCTACCCCCTCCCCATCTTCCCCTCGCACTCCGGCCCCTACCCATCTCTCCCTCCACACCTGCGAACTTGTCTTCCCTCTGTTCTAACCACCATTATGACCCAAATGAAACCCACCACCTGCTCCTTCGAAACCATCCCTACCCTTCTTACCTCCTAGCTCCACTTCCCAACTCGCCCCTCGACTCATAGATATCATCAGTCTCTCCTTATCCATCAGCACCATTCCCACACCTTTAAAAACAGTCATCCTCCCCCCCCATCTTCAAGCAAACTTCCATGAACCCATCCCTGCTCTCCAATTACCACCTCATCTCCAACCTTCCTTTCCAAGGTCCTGGAATGATTTGTTGCTTCCCAGCTTTGCTCCTTCCTATCCTGCCACAGTCCCTTTGCCTTGCTCCCTCCCTTGCCTCCTTCAAGGTACATCTCAAGACCCTCTTCTTCAACCGGGCCTTTGGCCACCCTCCTACCCCTACCCTTTCTGTCCTCCACACTCCTGATCCCAACCTCCAGCTCAGGTCCAAATCCCTAACTGTCCAACACATTGGGACGTCCTGCTGACATGAAAGGCACTATCCAAATGTAATTTGTTGTCGTTGTTTTATATTTAAAAGTATGCTCTCACATTACACATCATTCTAGAGTCAATACGACAAGGTAAAGGCCGTCTCCAGACCTCTGATGATGCTTCTCTATACTTAGTCACTAGGAAGTATATTGAGCAACCCAGGATTACTCAAGGCTGACTTTTTTGTTACTTCAGTGGAGAGGTGCCTGGCTTTTTCTTGACTCTTTTTCCCTGAACAGCATAACTGAGATTCAAGAGCATGCGGTGGATTATAATAGTTTCTGTTGCTATTGTGTAGGCGTTCTTTTAAAATACAGTAAACTCCTGATAACTCAACCCTGGCTTAGCTTGTCACAATTACTTAAGGCATCCTGCTGTCAATCTCTCAGCTGCATTTATTTATGTATTTATACATATGCCTAACTTGCCACTTCGGATAACTCATCACTGAGCCCCTTTCCCTTGGAGTGACAAGTTATCAGGAGTTTATTGTATAGTTGTATACCTGTCATTGTTTTGAAGATAATTCAGATTTTAATAAACTTCAAAGAATTGACTGGACTTTTTTTTAATAGCAAAAGTGTGATTATTGAAGTGTTACAGAATACGAGAATACGAGTATTGTGATATAAGTACATGTTAAAATCTTTCAAAGATTATTTTATGCAAAAGAATAATATATTCTGATGAATTAGGATTCCAAAAATAAATAGCTGCCTAAAATACNTTTTTTCAATCAGGATTATTTTTAAAGATAAATACTGCAGCTCCAGCAAACATGCTCAAACATGTGCGTTTTTGTACAAGGCAAATGAACAGATTCCCATCAGAAAAATATTTCCTCCAATCATATTAAGTAAAATAAAATTGAAATTCAAAACAATAATAATCCTTACATTCGGTATAACCCCTTTCACATTGGGCAGACATCTCAAAGCGCTTCACAGGATATACTGTAGAGTGCAGTGACTGTGTATTTTGCGGGCAAACGTTAAATGCTAAAATGCTGAATTTCACAAAACAATTGTAAATACAATAATGCAAAATTATACCACTGTCAGTATATACTATCAGTGACTGAAACCAAAATACAGTTGAATTTGGTTGACTGCTGATTCGCTGCTGAATGAAATCCTCAAAAAGAACACTTGTGAAAGCATTTGCAATAGTGGGATGCAAAATGCACTGCTCATCAACAATGTATTGCTTTGGAAGTGTTTATTTACTTCGTTTAACAGTTTTTTTTTTGTTTTGTGTTTCTGTTAGGTTCACATGGGAACCCATATGTGGAATAATGCTCCAGCGAGACGGGGTCGTCGTCTGTCGGTGGAGAACCCATTGGCTTTGCTGGGTGGTGATGCTATCAAGTTCTCAGAGATGTTTCAAAAGGACTTGGCAGCTCGGGCAATGAATGTTGACCCAACATTCTGGAACCAATACGCTGCTGCTCTTACGAATGGTCTAGCTATGAAAAATAATGAGATTTCTGTTATACAGAATGGAGGCATTACCCAACTCCCTCTAAGCTTGGGGGGCAGTGGTATTCCTGCTCTAACTAATTTGACCGGTGGAATGGACAGGGTTCGCACAGGAAACATTTCGCCCATTACTGGCGTGGAAAAACCAGGCATGGAAGGAGGAGCAATCCGGCCATTTATTAAATTTATTGAAGATAATAAAGAAATTGGCATTAACTAAAATGTGCACTCTTAGACACAAGTAACAAATGGACCATTTTATCTTTGGAATCTTGTACTATATTATGTACAGTTTTTGGAGTATAACTTCAGTAGATGTTAAGATATGACTTGAACTCCAAATACTCAGCTGTTGTGTTTTCTTGCTCCTTCTTTACTCATAACCAGAATCAAGAAAGTTCTATATTCTGGCTGTAGTTTGGGTTGTCTTGCAAGATTTGCATGATACTACTTGTTTCAATAGTATGTTTTGCAGAAAATCATTTCAGAACTAAAAAAAAAGAAAAAATAATTGTACGTGCATACGTTGATAGCCCTTGATTTCTGTGACAAGGTGAACTGTTTCAATGGATTGGAAACTGGATGGAGTTAGTGCTCTTAATTTAGTTCCTTGATGGCAGTACTGTAAGTGGAATCGCGAAGAGCCATGAAACCATAAACTGA
The DNA here is from genome assembly GCF_018977255.1 of Callorhinchus milii. Taxonomy (NCBI): domain Eukaryota; kingdom Metazoa; phylum Chordata; class Chondrichthyes; order Chimaeriformes; family Callorhinchidae; genus Callorhinchus; species Callorhinchus milii. Next base: position 84,684,265 of record NW_024704743.1, read on the forward strand.
CTGGAGTATGGCAGAACAAGCGTGCTGGTTGTCTTCACATGAAGTAGAAACTTGAAATTATAATTTTATCCTGCTCTTTAAAAAGATAAAGTGATTCTCGTGTCCCAGGAGATGTGTAATATAAAAAAACCTGTGCTTGTCTGTTCTATTTATAATGTCAAGGTTATGCGGGTTAGAATTGGAATCCATCCAACCCCACCTTAATTACTTTTTGACTCTCCATAAATACATGCAACTTGTTTGCATATACTTATATGATTCTCATGAAAAAAAAAGATTTATTTCTGACTTGGCATTTGTAACCATCTCATTAATTTAAATTGTACTCAAATGCACGGTGAAGTCTGGAAGTCTTTTTCTCACCTATGGAAAGAACAGTAATTGTGAGAGTTGTCATTTTTCTTTTTTCCAAATGCAAGTAATTGCCATTGTGAACTTTTTGAAAAGGTTGAAACTGTTTTAAAGAAGCTGCTATTTAGCTGTTTTATGTTATATAAGTGTTTCAGTGAAGAGAGGGTAGGATTGTGTTTGATCAATTGAATTCTTCCATTAAATAACTTTTTAAAAATATAGAACAGGACCTGATCTAAATGTATTCACTTACAGTATCATTTAAAAAAAACACACCTCTTTTGTTACTTAAGCTGTCAAAGAATTAAATGTATGCTCCAGTGTTTATTAATTTATTCTTTAAATCCTATCTATGCCCTCCCAGTAAATTCAGTCCTCTGTGTTAAACTTTTACTTTCAAAGACCCATTACAAAAAATAATGAATGGTGCCACTTTTCTATGGTTCCTGCTGCCCTCTTCTTTAATTGATTAGATGTATTTAACTGATCAACTGGTACACTTTTGTTGCTGGTCCAATCCAGTGCAGAGTTAATAGGTTATTAAATGGTATGGAGTTTGGGAACTAAGGTTCAGCCTAGCATATACTTGCTGCTATGAACCTGCATACAATTTAGAAACCTATTGGTATCACATCATGTTTTATTTTTAAGACACTAACACCTAGAATCCTATTTTTTTTAATTCATTAGAAATTGTTAATGGGACATTTAAGTTGTCCCTTAAAGTATGTGTCAAATTGAAATCTTCTTACTATTTTCTCCTATGGAAAACTATTGTCAACGGTAAGGCTCACAGGAAAGATGCACAGATCTGGCAATCCATTGCTCTCAGTAGAAGATAAAGTCAATATGTGGGATATAAAAACAAAATTCATTTGCATGCCAGTACATATGTTTGCTCCATTTTTTCAGTGGCCATAGACGGGGGCATTTTGTACACTGGAGCACTTGTTTTCCTGCCCCTGGCTCTGAAGAGTGGCTTATATTTTGCACACTTTATGGAGCTATGGCATTTGCCTTCTGGGTTGAATCAGATGCAACCTTTTGATAGGCAAGGAGTCAAAGCCCTGTGAGGTACCTTTAATCCCAATTTACATGCCACGACGTTTTACAAGGTGGATTCAGTTCTGGAGTAAAAAGTTCTGTTTTAAATCTATAAAAGTTGCCGACTCAGGATTTACTCTAGTTTGAACTCTCACTGTTACTTGATGTCATCTGACTGTGGAGCACATTTGGAGTAGGTGCCATGTAAACACAGATTGGAATGTGGTCGCAGTAATGTGATATTCATTTAATTTACAATTGTTCTTCCTGGAATTCTGAAAGTAGTTCTTACAAAGAACCACATGGCTACTGACAAGGGTTCACTATTGCAGCCTATTACTCTGCTGCTTTTCATGTGGAGCAGTGAGGTAGAAAGCTGTTAGAATTGAGCAAATGTTCAGTGGATCATGCTGACTGAGAACAGGCAAGTTCTTCCCAGAACCTAATCATGATCCAATGCCCCTGCACTGGTAATAATTTCAGTACTAAAGGTGTTGCTTAAAACAGCAGATGGGACAAAATATGAACCCACAATGAGATGAAAGCAGAATGAAGTCATCTGGAATGACTTAACTTTCCATGTAAAGGGGGCTTCTGACACTGTGGCAGTTACAAGCCTGATACTGTATTTGTGCCAGTTGATCACTAAATGATTTGTATTCTTTGAATTCTGTAATGCAGCTGGGATATGTAAAATATTGTGCACCTTATAAGACTGAGATGAGTAAAAGAGATTTGTGCAAACTTATTTTTGACTGTTTTTAACCCAGCAGACATAGGACTAAACGAGGGATTCCCTTAATCTTAATATTAACTGTAAAATGAGAAAGCCTGTGTTATGAATTTAATGAAAGTGTTAACTTTTTGTTAAGTGTCTAAAATGCTGGAAAATCCATTCAGCCTGGTTATTTGTTTCCTTAGTATGCTTTGGGTACCAAGCACAACAAACGCCCTTAAAGATAATAAGAGTGACACTGTTGGTGAACATTAGTTAATGGTGGACCACAGTAAGATGTGTGGCAATGTTTTTTAATTTACATTAAGTAAGCTAGCAAATTGGGATGGGTGGGCTTTATCAAAACTTGAACTAACAGTAACCGTTTCGTGTACAGTACTACCTCATTTTTTGCATTAAAAGCACGGTGGACGGTGGTGTAAAAAACTTCCATTTGTACGAACCTTTTTGAAGAGATATTGCAATATGATTTGGGTGAAAGACATGGGGATCACATTGGTGGAATTTGCATGGCGGTATTTTGAATGGACTAAAAGTGGGACAGTCTGTTCAATGGGGGGAAAAATGTGACTTCCCAGAGTAACATGAAGAAATTCACTTTCCTAGTTATTCTGCCATCTTCTGATAATCAACCAACATGAAGAGTCATATCTTATCTTAGAAGAATTTGTTTTGCCCCCACTAAAATAACTTGTGTTTATTGCAAGGATATTTGTTCCTACAGTGAAAACAGTGTATCAATCCTGTGTTACTTCCACCTTTTAGCACTAAGTGTGGATGATTTGGAGAACATCTCAAATAAAATGAAACAAAAAAAACTTGTAAGGTGGCTTAACATTGCTGTATTTTCAGCATTTGAATGTTTTATTTATCTGTGTCATTTTTTTGGTGTGAATTTTTGTTACCCAGATGTTAGTATTTGGTACCATGTAGTGTTCTGTCCATAAGGGTCTGTAACTTAAGACTTCTAAAGTGATGTAAATAGGGTGGTAGGTGAACCGAACCCTTTTGTATTCAGGTTTTGTTTGTTCCTCTCTACATGGTGAAGAGAGACACTATTTTTATACTGCGATACCATGTAGGGCTGGGAGACCAACCTGAACCAGTTGGGAACTGTTACCTATATCCAATATTTTTATTAAACCTTGTTGGCTTGACACATCTACTGATTGAAATGGATGTCTTAGTCTAGGTTACTATTTTGTCATATGGAATAAATAAAAAAAGCAGGATATAATTTGCTACCTAACAGTGTTTTTTGTTTCCAAACCTGTCACTTTCCAAAAGTAAAACAATTAACATGGAAGTTTGTAATTTGTGATGGTGTCATTGTAAAGAACTAATTAATGGGAGGATTTAAACCTGCAGACAATGAATATCCTTTTTGAACACATCTTGATGTAAGTCTCACTCACTAAACTTAAAATAAACAATGCTAAAGTGAATTGTTGACCTTACTGCTGGGGGTTACAGTGATAACGCGTCTATGGCTGGCTATGTTCTTAATTTACAAATTAGAATTTTATTTTGGAAATTTGGGGGGTACATAGTAAACATTTATTAAATAGTAATCAATGATCAACACACAAACAAAGTGTTTCAGTGAAAGTTCAAGCCATACCCGATTCTTTCCTCACAGATCATTTTATTTTCTAAAATTAAATGAATATTGTACGTTTTTGTTGCACATGTAATGGCTTCACGTTTAGAATTAACTTGTAATTTTTAGAAAAATGGAAAACTTCCACAGCTGCAAAAAGTGCAAAAACAGCATTTTTTAGACAATGGATTATAAAATTACAATGAAGTAAATGTGTACATTGAATAACAGTGATCTGAAAGGAAAGCACATCTACATAACTACTAGATGTGTTATTACTATACAGCCAACAAAATATTTATTTTTCAAAATATTTGAAAATCCTTTCATATTCTGGTCCATTGAGGTGAAGAACAGAAAGAAGAAATAAAGAAAGTGCCATGAGGCCAATTTGAGAAGCTACTTGAATAACTGAAAGCATTGAGGTCCCACTGAATTGTATTTCAGCCTCACCCAGCCTCACCAGTGAAGATATATATCACTGCTGGCAGTGACATAGTTTACATTTTGCCACACATTAAAAATAAATTTGGACATCTTTTGTGTGAAGGTGTTACACAACACATTCTACAATTCATGGAATTCTCAAGTAGGAGTCACAAATACAGTATAATGAAGAAAACCACTTTAATGCATACATAAGATCTTAATAATCACCCATTGAACCTAAATTAAGATATTTGGGAACGAGAAAAAAGTTCTGTTCACAACTGCATGGAGATTGTATCTGGATGAAATATTTATAGTCTAATTTCAGTCAGACTGACAAAAAAAAGTAGCAGCAGCCCCAATGTTGCAGTGGATAGAGCTGTAGATTATGGACCAAGAACTTGTTTGTTTAAATTTTGGTCAATGATGAGTTAGCTGGTCTCAGCTGGTGCTGCATGAGGAGGCTAAATTGGTTCTGGCCTTACAAAGATTAGGGAGAGGAAAGTCAGCCAGATACCTGTTCCTTGCCCCTCTTTTGTATCCACCAACACTGGTGGTGCATATGGGTGGTAGAGGGCAGGCTCGGGGGTAATGCCCTCTGCAGTTGAATGGCTGGCCAAGGTTAAACAATTGCCTTTAGTCACAGTATTACAGGGCAACGGGTGCCCACAGAGCCATGCCCAGCATGTCATTTGGAAGAAAATTAGAAAAATAATTGGATTTTTAAAAAAATGCTGCACATGAAGGATCTTTTATTTGACAGTTGCTGCACATGGGAATATTTAAAAAACTGAAAGCAGCAGGTTTCCATCATTTTATTAGTACAAGGAATGTTTTGTACAGAATTTAATTGTCATTGCTATGGATTTGGAACAATTCCTCGCACTGCAGTGACAATGTCATCTATACTATGTAGATTATTATTATATAGATGAGCAGACCCGAATTCCAAATACATACTTGTAATAATTGCTATGAAGTCCAATTTCTCAAACAAATGAAAATACATACACCCAGGATCGAAGTTTATAACCTTTATTACACGTAGGCATATCTAGAAATCCAAACTGCAATTGGCAATTTGTGTACTATTGTCATAAAATTTTAACACTTATATATGGAGGAGAAATAAAGAGCTCTATTTTGAAATCATCTGAACTGTACAATTACAGATGAAAACAAAATTGAATATTGCTATTGAATAGAATTGGGTAAAACTAATTCCAATTCATACTTTTTTTGAGGGGAAATATCCACCTGCCAATAAATGAAGGCTTAACTCTACCCTGAGTCTGGGTATCGGTGCTTATTGAAAGGATTCTTTTTTTATTAAGGTCGTGATCGAAACACTGTGGGAAATGATCTGTATATTTACATAAACTTGAACTGAAAAGGTTCTTCAAGCTGTTANTTTTTTCAAAGCTACATTTTCTCCTGATATTAAATATGACTTGATTCATTGAAAACGCCTAGGGAACAAAATAGTTTCACATTTGTTGTCCCTTTTTTATGGGTAACCAATCCGATGCTGCATCAAAAATTCCCACCCAACACTCACTCACTTATATTTTCATTTAAACCCACACACCAATATAATTTGAAATGACACAGTCCATAGTCCCGTCAAACATACACGTACATGATACTATATATAAGGCGGAACAGCATTAATCACAGCTGTCACTGGTCACATATTATGATTTAATTAGGTATCGCCTAACTGATATGTATCGCCTTTTATTGTGTTGACTTCCACACATACCCGGGTCTACGATCGCATTCACATCCGCACCGACTAATACACGAACTCATATCAAGATCAGCAAATAGCGTAAGTGCCCCCAATACAATACATGCAGCAGAATTTATACTATCGTCTTCTATCATACGTGGTTTAAAAGGCTTTGCACCAAATCTTTAGCGCAGAGGTCATGAAGAGTCTTTCATGCAAAGTATTTTTTTTTGAATTCTTCAAACATCCAGTAAGTAATATCTAGACTGAATCCGCTTTCATAACATCTTATTAATAGCATTTAGTCTCGAAAATAATTCCTCTTAAGTATTAAGGTGAGAACATTTGCAAGAAAAAAACAGTAGATGCGTCTACTGAAATTGCACACAACTGTGGAGTGTCCTATGCAGATTAGTTTTAAATTAACTTTTTTTAAGCACTCTTCAGTGCAGTTTTACCACCACGATTATTCATTCATATGTTCTGCTTGAAATGATCCCGCGAATGAATCTCGAATTCCGTAAATCCCGATTTAGGAAATCTTCAAGCTGTCAGACAAACACACCCAGAAAGAAATGCAAGTTTCCTCCTCGCAGGAGTGTGAAGGCAGAAAAGCCTAAATCAATATTTTCCTGAAGTCATAGCTGAGATATTAGGTAGGCAAGACGATGTAACCCTTTGGGGAAACCGCAATGATTTTTTTTATTTGTCCAATGAGTTATTTGGGTATTCTAATTATGCATTAAATATCTTCTGTTTATATTGCTGCAAATGGGTGAGTAGCTATTGACAAAAAGAGGACCAAAATTCCAAATGAACGCACTCACAGATATTCAACACCTACATCTTCGAATTACAGATGTAGGCGACAGCGATTTGCAAAAAAAAAATCTAAATGTATATAAACAGTGTAGAAAGAACAGGTTGAAAATGTTTGACTTTACACACTGCGAAATAAAACATTCCCAATGTGCAGAGCGCCTCTGGGATCTTCGCAATAACTTGCCAGTGTATTTATTGTGCGTTACAGCCACCAAAATCAAACGAATTTTTATTTTATCCTTTTTTGAAATGAGAGCTTATTTCTGAATCATTTGGATTGAATAATTATACACAGTAACATTCGCGATGAATGTGGTCTTAATTGGATTTCACATATAGTTTTATCAAATGCATACTATTGTATAGCAGGAATTAGATTTTAAGCTTCTTGTTATTTAAACTCTTGCCTTTCTTAAGCATAAGTTGTACTTTAAATAATCTGACAATGAAGTATCGGCATCAATACGTTCAACGGCTAAACTCGAATGTTCCCCCACAAAATACACAGTCAATTCACTTTACTACATATCCTGTGAAGCGCTTCCAGACGTCTCAACGACGTGATAGGGCGCTATAATAAATGTAAAGATTATTATTATTATTATACGTTGAGCCGTGAAACCTGTGCATCGGTTATCAAATACATACAAAAACATTTTTTTACAATTAGTTTGTGTGCTTTTGCTCAGCTGTAACAAACTGGAAGGTGACTGAGGACCCAATACTTTTCACCAATCCACATGGTTTGAGGTTTTCAAAGCTCTCACTGAACCCCAGGGTCAGTTCTTGCCTGAGTGGCCACCACAGCACAGCCAGTGAGGTCTCTCCCCAGGATGGACTATTTTGGATAAGTGACCGGTGTAGATCTCCCCCTCCCACACCCCCCACCCCCCACACCCCCCGCCCCCCGAATCAAAATTGAACTTCTCGAAATGAAACAGGGATCTGCAACCCTCCCAAATGTTTCCACCCGATTACAAACGCCGTGTGTAACGAAACAAGTTCCTATTCTGGGAACCTCGGCATTGAGTGGGGACTCACTACTCAGTCCTACGACTTTCAATCTACGACTGTTGATCGCCCACAAATATACAGTCAATTCACTTTACAGTGTGTTCTGTGAAGCGCTTTGGGACGTCCTCCCGACGTGAAAAGCGCTGTATCAAAATGCAAGGATTATTATTATATTATTATCATTATTACTCGGAAGATTCTTCCAAGAGTTTTTGTTTCTCTCATTGAAAGCTGACGATGGCCACAATCCCAAACTCCCTGCTGAGGGCAGACAGCTCACTGCTCAGGGCTGAACACACCAACCAGTGTTATTCACTGTCCTTCCTAACGAGTTTCCACAGTCATCTCTCTATCCGGTCACCTGAGTGCGAGCTTCTTCTATTTTTTATTTTTATTTTTTTTATTTTTCATTTTTATTCGAGGCTCAGAGTGCACGGGGTTGCACTGGTGCAGCGACCATTCAGCGATCTCCAAGAGGTTACTTTTAAACAAAATCCATCCTGGATTTTGCTCGAAACTCTCCTCTTTAACAAAACCCAAATTGGGAAACCCACCCACACGATTTGAATGGAATTCGACATCTCCCGCTGTCACCACAATCCGCGGGGATTCTTGGCCCAACGATGTCCAAATATGTTTGCATTGGTTAAAAATGTGCTTCACTCGTATTTTTTTTTAAAAAAAGGAATAGTATTTTTTGGATCGATTTCCCGTTTGCTGCGGAGAGCGGGATATTTCCTTTTCTGCTGAACAATTCCGCAGCGATTGCAACTTCTGCTGCAAACGAACCCTTTCGGGGTATATGTCATTTGATCATCTGTGGATGACGAATCGCTCTCCAGCTTCGGGTGACATTAGAAACGGTGGGGATCGCCTTCCCCAGTGCCGCAGCCACAAGGACCCACTCCCTGTCACAGTGCAGTCAGATCAGGGCTCGGATTAATCTACAGAGAAACTAATGCACAGGAATACAGCGATGCACAGCCCGGCGGCGGCGAGCCAAACCCGACCAGACCACACTTAACACTCACACCGCTTATTTTTGAAACGCAACCACATTGCGGGGAACGTGCCTCCGCGAAATTCATTGCAAGTTGCAATTCGTGGAAGGTATTTTCTCCGCAATACGTTTGCGACCCCTGGGCATGTCCTCCCCGATCGACAGTCTGGGCAAGAAAAGAAGAAGNAAAAAGGCGCCCGAGAGCCCTGTCATCTGTTCCACGCACCAGGGCTGCAATACTCACGAAGAACCCGAAAATGGTTTTGCTGTTATTTTATTTTTTGATGCGTTCTCCTTTTTATAACGACCATCGCCAGCGGTTGGTCAATTAACGTCGAGCCTTAATGTACCTTCACCAGCGCTCGTGTGATTGCAGCCTCACAGCCTACAGTTTGCAATGATATGAACAGAAACATCCCCAAGTGCTGCCCGTCTATCGCAGCAGCAAAGTCGAGGGAGCACTGGAAAACACCAGCTTGAGCTCTCCTTTCACATCCCCTGTTTAAATGCTGGAAAGGCTAAACCATATGTCTCCTGTTTTATTTGACAGCATTATTTGACGGATTATTAAGGGTGACATGTCTGCTCCGTAAATTGCAACTTGTGCAGTACTCACCCTCAATAAATCAAAGTTAGATCATTTTAGTAGGGGTCCACTTAAAAGCCACTTTAACGCGGATCAATAAACCATGTCAAAAATATATAGTGTACATAAACCCGAACAGGTGGGTGGCTCGTGTGTTAGTATGCTCCTGTTGATGGACGGGGTTTACCAGTAAAAGCAGATATATATATATATATATGTACTAAAAGTATTAAAATATAAATAACAAAAATCTTGGTGTATATATTGTAAATTAATAGGTGGTGGGGGTGGGGGGGGGAGGGTAGATTAAATGCAGTTTAAAAATAAAAAATAAAAATAATCTGATGCAGATGTGGTTGATTGGGCAGTTGGGTGAGGAGATGCTTTCAATAACTTAGTGTCGCGCTGGTGTGAACATGCAGATCACACGAGAAAGAAGGTACAACGTGCTGCTTCCTGATAGATAGCGAGTGCTGAGGTTTACACTGAGTCATCATCAGTTAATACATCCACCCCCGATGCACAGATTATTATAACGAATGCAGTTAAAAAATCCCAAAGAAACTCAATCCAATTCCGACAAGGCGGTCACCTTGAAACCGACACCTCAATGACTCCACACCTTCACATTTGGATTGTTTTGAGAATTATTTTGCAAAAACGTTTGATTTCGTATTCCTCCAAATATCTTATTCTTGTGCGCGCACACACACACACACACACACACACACACACACACATAGCTGAATATGCACGAGAAAGGAGATGTCATTGTGAATGGTAATATATTTTATAATCTTTATGTATACATTTACGATTTACGAGAATTTTGTCGTTAACTATTGGTGAATTAAAGCAGGAAACACATATGTTCTGACTGGACTGTGTGTGTGGGGTGGGGGGTTCCCAAATGTAACAGCTGAAATGTGTTTTGACATGCTTTTCGCACACTGCTGTTTCAGGTCTCTTAAAAGTTACTGAAGAGAAAACCGATTGCTGTCCATTTATTAACAAGTATAAGGAAGAGATATATGATACAGCACACAGCATAATTTAAACCAAATGCAAAATGAACTTCCACCATTTGGGTGAAACACAAATCATGTGCACATGAACACCCATTTGATTTTTTTTTAAAAAATTGTCAACGGGGCAATTCATTTTAAAAAAAAAGTAAAATGCAGGAAATACTTCAGCTACCTGCTGGGAGATTTATTGGAATTTTATTACTACCATAAATTATTCACTCACAGTTTCACTAGTGTGATCTGTTTTAAAATGCATGCGTTAAAATATGTAGGTTGTGGCTGCAACGTCGCGTTCTCTTCTACTAAAGTCCGGTGTTTTGACTTGAACGGTGAAACGATTTTGATCATCTTATTACAGAAGTTCCTCCCGTATTACTCGAATGCAAAGTTATCCTTTCAGAATGGGGTTCCCTGTCTAAAGTCGTAACAAAAATCCCAAGAAGCGCTATTCGGGGAATTTAAGATCTATTTCTTTTAAAGATTTAGAAGTTACTGTCAGCTGCACAGTTTGGGAAACGTGGCTTAATCCGAGCAATGGATGTACAAACCCTTCTGTGCCACATGGATTGAACTGACATTGATAGAGACCTAAAGGCCACAGCCATGTGGAAGGCAACGATGTGTTTGAAGGACATTTATATCTCATTGGTCTTTAGTAATTCCAGCCCCAGGGGGGGAAAAACTGACGTTTTTCGATGAATGTATGGTGGGTTATGGTGGTTTGAAACATGGTAAGAAAACCCTCTTAAATTGCTACAATAGCTCGTTTTGATGAGGATTTTGTTCAGTGAGAACAAGTACAGTCTTTACACTTCCTCACTCCCACCAGCAAGGGATCCGATTCAGTACCAGGATTGACACACTGTGCATTTATCAGCGATTCATGTAATATAACGAGTTTGATGCTTGAGCAGAATCGTTATTTGTTAAATATTATTCCAAATGTGGAACATTTTGAGCGGTTACATTCCCAACATTTCACAACTATCACAAGCAAAGCTTTAGGAAAGGTCGCAAAACCCCTCCTCCCCCCCCCCCCCCCCAGCTCTGACAATGGACAAATGACAATACTTATAGCACATTCTCCAAATCTCTATGGATCCACCAGTTTGGGTTTCTGGAGTCAGCACATTGTAAAACGGAGAAATCTAAAACTAAGAACTGCCAAGTTGCATGGTTTCATAATGTTGCATGCCATCCCACAGCAATAAATGGTTAACAGAGAGCTACACTGGAAGCTATCACCGTGTGTTTGCAGAAAGTGCAAGAATGGAACAGCATGAAGCAATCCAGCAATGTGTATCTGCACACTTTCACACTCCCAGGGCTTGCAAGGTACAGCATCTCATTCAGCACCAGAAATAGAACAGCTCGACAAAATCTTCATTTTTCCTCTGGGCTGAACAATGGATCAATGGCATAATAAATAATGATATAATAATCCTTGCATTCGATAGAGTGCTTTTCACGTCTTCCAGACGTCTCAAAGCGCTTCACAGAATAGATTGTAAAGTGAATTGACTGTATATTTGTGGGCGAAACGTGGCAGCCAATTGAGCACAGCAGTGTCCCACAAACATATCATATTATTATAATTGTAATGTATTATAACATATGATTATCATCGATTATCAAATGGTTGATTAAAATCTAAAAAGACCCACTGAAAGCATAATGGTTGCAAAGGTGTACTCGACTATTCATGTTTTGGAAAGACATTTCTGACCCGACAGAGCTGATCTAAAAGTAGAAAGGAACACATTGCAAATTGTTTTGGATTTTAAGATGTTTATTATGATCACAGGTTTATTTTGTGTGAGAAATTGACCTAAATGTAGTTTTTTTAATATATAAATATGGTGACAAAATAATAACATATTACACTGATATGTTATTTTATTTCTGAGTTTTTTTCCTAATGTTATTCCAAAAGAAATGATACTTTATGTTTAAATTCATCATCTCTATTTTAGGAGTTTCCTAAAGTGGCTGCCATGTTTCACTCACAAAATATACGGTCAATTCACTTTACAGTGTATTCTGTGAAGGGCTTTGAGATGTCTCGAAGACGTGATAAGGCACTATATCAAATGTAAGATTTATTATTATTTCTGGTAATTAATTAATGGTGGTTAGGGCGTTTACCCACAAGGGACTGGCAATTTATGGGTTGTCATTGAAATTTGTCGTCTGGTTCATAGGATGGCTAGCACAGTATCTGAACAACTGTAGTTCAATCTCTGAATATAAATTCAAATCCAGTGAGAACTGTCATTGCAGATCTTAGCATGGAAATGAATGAGGATTGTATACAAAATACATTTATTCAGTTTTAATCAAGTATCATGTAATGTGTGTATTAGTCCCAAGAAGAATATATCTAAATTTACACCATAACCTGTCCTACAACAAGCCGGGACATGACATCAGGCATTCCAAACTGTTTCTTTCTTATCTATCAGAATGCTATTTGAATAGTATTAGTCATCTTGTGAGGGAAACAGAGGTAAATATATTGTTGAAAGGCTTAATTATATCAAATTAAACTAGGTCTTAATATATTTTAGATCAGTCGAAGCCAACCCGTGGCCTACGAGCTGGAAGTGGTCTGTTAGGCCGTCAAGAAGTGCTCCACCCACCCGAACATTCGCACTAGTCTAGGTAAGTCCGTGTTCAATCGGTAGTGGGGTTTCAGTTTTTTCTTGATTGAATATTTCTTGATTTGTGGCATAATATTCAATCAAGAAAATTTAATTTGTTGGCTGACCATAAAATTTGGCCACCACTGTTTTAGGTTGTGGTTGTGAGTTCAAGCCCCACTTTGGGTCTTGGAATTGATACAATGGGATCCTGTGGAGTCCTGTAGCTCAGTGGTTAAAGAACCCGCCTTGCAAGCGAAAGGGCATGTGTTTGATTTCCGAGCAGGGCAAAAGTTGGGCAAGTTTCCTTACTCCATATGCCTCTGTTTACCTAGCAGTAAGTGGGAACCCGGTTGTTAGTCAATTGGCGCGTCACGTTTCCGGGGATAATAATCCCTTCAAAAAACTAATAATAATAATTTGGTCACTAAATCCACAATTGCTGTGTGCAATTGGCTGCTGAGTTTCACCTACAAATATACAGTCAGTTCACTTTAAAATATATTCTGTGAAGCGCTTTGAGGTATTTTGACATGATGAGGTACTATATCAAATACAAGGATTATTATTATTGTAGTCGAGGCTGACACTCTAAAACAGACCTGGGCTCATGATGCATTGCATCCTTCAGGTGAGATGTTAAACTAAGTTCCCCTCTGTCTGTTCAGGTACATGCTAAAGATTCTGTGGCACTATTTAAAAGAAGATAACAACAAATTACATTTATATATCACCTTTCACATCAGAAGGCTGTCCCAAGATGATGGATAGTCGACGGTTTACACCTGAGCTCCAGGTTGGAATCAAGAGTAGTGGAGGGTAGGGAGGTGGGGATGGGAGGATGGCCAAAGGCACATTCAAAGAGTTGTAGTGATCACACTGCATCCAACTAGAATTTGCTAGAAGAAACATAGATCAGCGATTAAACCATGACCTTCCTGGTTGTGTGGGTGGTTGCACTTACCTGTCGAGCCATCAAGCAGTTGTGTTCCAGATATTTAAAATAAGAATACCTGAATATTTTTAATATTAGGTTACAAGTGCTTTGATTTTTTATCCAACCATAGCTGTTATCATGGCAACAAGGCCTTTGCTACCATGACAACAATACAACAATGTGTTTACAAGCTATATTTAACCCTTTAATATTTCTATTTTTAAATTGGTCACTTCCTTTCCATTAGATGTTATTTTGTCATCTTATTAATCCTTGCATTTGATATAGCATCTTGCCTATAGCAACATTTGATACATCACTTGTTTTGTGGGCAAAACATGGTAGCCAATTTGTGCATAGCAATGTCCCACAAACATCCATGGAGTGATCCATTTTATTTAGGGAATTTGTTGGCCTCTTATCTCTCTCTCTTAGACACTTGAAAAATCTAGAACAAATTACTTTTGTGATATATTAATAAGAATAATCTTTGATACAGCGCTTTTCACGTCTTCGAGATGTCTCAAAGCACTTCACAGAATATACTGTAAAGTGAATTGACCGTATATTTGTAGGCGAAATGCGGCAGCCAATTGGGCACAGCAGCGTCCCACAAAAAGTCTTGGATTGAGTGACCAAATTATTATCGGGTTTTCTTTCTTGAAGGATTATTATTAGGCGTGTGGAGCAAGGAAATTTGCTGAAGATTTCGCCCTGCCAGGAATTAAACTCAGGCCTCTCATTTGCTCTCTCGTTTGCGAGGCGAGTGCTCTAGCCGCTGACCAACAGGACTCTGCGTCCTGTATATTGTTATAGTATACTGTAAACTGAGTATCTCAGTATAAAGGTTGAAGCAGGAAAGGCAGCAGAACAACAACAGCACTTTACATTTCTTTAGCGCCTTTCAGAAAGACATCTCAAACCATTCACTTGCAGCCTGAGATGGGATGGGGCAGGATAGGGGGAGCTGAGGGGATGGCTGAACGCATGGTCTTAGACAGGTTTAGAAGACATGTAGGGAGGAGGCAAGATGGAGGGATTCCAGGGAGTTCCAGAAAGCAATGACAGAATAGCGAAGAGGGTGTGTGTGAATAGCGACGGGGGTGTGAGAGTCACTGCTGGGGAAGAGTGACTGTGGGGGGGCTAATCATGGGCCAGGTGTAGGGAGGTGACTGTGTGTATGTATGTGTGTGTCGGGGGCTTACAGTCTATGGATGGGCGTCAGGTTGTTGACTATAGGGGGTCTGTGTGTGTGGGGGATGTGTCTGTGGGGAGGTGTGAAGTTGATATCTGTGTGTGGGAGGTGACTGTGTGGGTGTGGGCGTGCGGGGATGTCTGTGTGGGATTGATAAGGGGTAGGGGGTGACAGTCTGTAGGGGGGGGGGGTGAGAATGACTTGTATGTGGTGACTGTTATGGGGGCCTTGTGTGATGTTGGTGTGTATAGGGGGTTGGGGTCTGTGTATGTGGGGATGGGGTGGGGGGAGACTCTGTGTGTGTGTGTGTGTGTGTGTGTGGTGACAGTCTGTGGTATGTGTGAGCTTGGTGTGGTGACTGTGCAGACACCAAAACTCTGCAATTATCTGCCTCAGTCAGTCTGCCTTCACATCCCACCTAAAGATCTTCCTTTTTGATCTTGTGTGTGTGTGTGGGGGGGGCTGTGGGGGCTGTGTGTGGGGGGGGGGCCTATGTGTTATGTGTGGGGGGTGCTGTTGTGTGTGGTGGGGGGGCTGTGTGTGTGTGTGTGGGGGGGATGTGTGGTGTGGGGGGGGGCTGTGTGTGGGGGGGCTATGTGTGGGGGGGGCTGTGTGTGTGGGGGGGGCTGTGTGTGTGTGTGGGGGGGGGGGGGGGGGCTGTGTGTGGGGGGGTGCTGTTGTGTGTGTGGGGGGGCTGTGTGTGTGTGGGGGGTGTGGGGGGTGTGTTGTGGGGGGGGGGCTGTGTGTGTGAGGGGGGCTTGTGTGGGGGGGCTGTGTGTGTGGGGGGGCTGTGTGTGTGGGGGGGGGGGCTGTGGGGGGGGCTGTGGGGGGGGGGGCTGTGGTGGGGGGCTGTGTGTGTGGGGGGGCTGTGTGTGTGGGGGGGCTGTGTGTGGGGGCTGTGTGGTGGGGGGTGCTGTGTGTGTGTGGGGGCTGTGTGTGTGTGGGGGGGCTGTGTGTGGGGGGGCTGTGTGTGTGGGGGGGCTGTGTGTGTGTGTGTGTGATTTTCCCAGATGTATTATAATTAATAATCTTTGCATTTGATATAGCGTTTTTCACGTCTTCTAGACATCACAAAGCGCTTCACAGAAAACAGTGCAAAGTGAATTGACTGTATATTTGTGGGCAAAACGTGGCAGCCAATTGTGCACAGAAGTGAACCACAAACAGTCATGGACTGAAGTGACCAATTTATTATTGCGTTTTTTCTTGAGGAATTATCATCAGGCGTGTGGAGTAAGGAAACTTGCCCAAGGTTTTGTGCTGCCAGGAATCAAACTTAGGTCACTCATTTGCAAGGCGAGTGCTCTTACCACTGATCTACAGGACTTCCCACTAACAGTATTACATCCTGTTATATCAATGGAATTTTATAAAGTTTGTTTATTTGGAAACTAGTATTGCAATGTTTCTTGTAACCTGTATTTGGTGGGATTGAGACAGGTTAGATGTTATTTATTTTGTGTAAAAATAAGATGCTATCTTGTGTGAAGGGAACTATACAAAGGCAAGTTGTTATTGTTCTTTATTCAGTTGCATTTCACACAGAAAAAACAGTTCAATGTTTTGAAAACAAAGTTGTATCACTTCAATAACAATTAAAACAATGGTAGGGTCAGATGCACAGAATTCTGTTTGTATGCTTCTAAGCATGGTGTTGGGTTTCCACCGTGTGTCAGGCACCCAGCTAACCTAAAAAACTTTCAATATTTCCCCAGCGTTTGTAATCTTTGCATTTGGTAGAGCATCTTTAACCCTGGAATGTCTGAAAACACTCAACTGAAAATTATCAGGTGGAGCCACTGTGTAGGCAACATGGAAGCCAATTTACAGATAGTAATGTCCCAAAAGGCAGCCATGAAACAAATAACCAATGTATCAGAAAGTTCTGTGTCCAGGACACCAGCAGAAACTCCCTTCTTTTCAAATAGCGCCATGGGATCTTTAAGACGCAACTAAACAGTCAGATAGTTTAACAGCTCTTCTGAAGGGCAGCA